>NW_027168571.1:312500-319041 GCF_036898095.1 Palaemon carinicauda
AGTTTTCCTTGTTGGAAGTCCCTGGGCTTATAGCATCTTGCTTTGCCAATTAGGGCTGTAGCTTAACTAATAATAATAATAATAATAATAATAATAATAATAACAATTGTAAATTTGAGATGATTCAAAACGGAACAGATTTAGGCCCATAAAGAATAGTGGATTATTTATTATTATCATAATCATATTATGATATTAATAATGGTAATAGGAACATATAAAGCACATAGGGCCTACAATTAAGCTGATAGTTCAGAAACGAAGGATTACTTTCAACGGATACAAACAGCATATTATTATTATCATTATTATTATTATTATCATTATTATTACTTTCCAAAAGAAAAACCATACATTTTAGATTTCCAAATCCCCCAAACAAAATTGAATGAATGATTTAAAGTTTTCAGGCATCCTGACATCTCCCAAAACAAAAGGATAAAAGAAACAGGTAACTAATAAATTACGAAATTAACTGTCTTTTCAATTAAAGAAAAAAAACAACAGTTTGGGTCTACGCCATATCAAGGTCATGCATATTTTTAATTGTGTTGGCTGAAAAAAACCCTCAAGAGACTAGTTTTCGAAGAACAGGGATTGAGGCAGATTCAATTTCTCATACCTGGCCAGTCTGAGTTGATGTTCCCCTCTGGACTGACAGTCTGCAAGGGACAGTCTGACAGAGCCGTTTGGTTCAAACAAAGGAACAGTTAATTATGTTGATTTATTTACCAAATGGTGCTGTTAATAATGTTGGTTATCTTTACCAAATGATGCTGTGTTTTAGAGTGAACAAGATCATGAGATATACAAAATCAATTCACTGTTAACTTAGCATTTAAATTTTATCTTGAGCACAAGATCTCTGAGCGATATCTCTTTCCTGTGTTAGCCATTACTATCATTGCTATTATTAGCTAAGCTACAACCCCCAGTTGGAAAAGCAGGATGCTACAATCCCAAGGGGCTCCAACAGGGAAAATAACCCAGTGAGGAGAAGAAATAAGGAAATGGATAGATTAATGTGTCCAGAGTTTACCCTAAAAACCAGAGAACTCTAAGCCAAAGTAGTGGAAGACCATGGTACAGAGGCTATGGCACTACAATTGACTATTATTATTATTATTATTATTAGAAAAGCTAAACAACACTAGTTGGAAAAACTGCATGCTACAAGCCAAAGGACTCCAACAGGGAAAAACATCCCAGTGAGGAAAGGAAATCAGATGTATGCCTAAGTGTACCCTAATGCAACACCCGTTTTAGTCAATCTCTCTCCCAGGTTTAAGCCTCAATATAGTAGTTCAGCACCAAGAGATATATAGATTTCAACATAGGGTTCACTGAAGAAGAAGAAGAAGAAGAAGAAGAAGACGATATCGTGACTATATTTCAAGAGGTCAACAATAACTAGGTATGGATTGCAATTAATGAGAGCAAAAAGAAACTTCTTCTGAATTGAATCTCAAGAAATCCACATTCATAACACAAATAAAAAGTACCAGGGAT
Organism: Palaemon carinicauda; assembly: GCF_036898095.1. Taxonomy (NCBI): domain Eukaryota; kingdom Metazoa; phylum Arthropoda; class Malacostraca; order Decapoda; family Palaemonidae; genus Palaemon; species Palaemon carinicauda. The sequence goes on from NW_027168571.1 coordinate 314,010, forward strand.
AATTATTAAAACATAGCAGGGTTACTCTATTCTGATTCATACAATTTCATACCGCCTGAACCTAAATAAATATCTAAATATCTTACATTTTACAATACATTTTAACAACACTGTGTGAATGGTCTAGGTTTTCTTATTATAAAATACTTCAGTCTGTAAACCTATATCTACACAAGGCAGTAAAACAAAGGTTATTCCATAATTAAAAAACAAAATTCATGATAAAATCAAAATAAAATAATATAAAAAAGAATGAAGATCCATACACCAGATTAAAATATGTCTCTTGAAATGTAAACACGACACACCAGAACAGTAGATATGGTTTTAGAAATTAGACCAAAGTTTAAGAAAAATATAAAGAAACAGAGCTCTTTATAAATGAAAATGCATCCATAGTCCTTTTCGAGGCTACACATCATCATTTGATAAGAAAATAATAAAACCTTTAACTTTAAGGGCATTGTCCTGCTTGATAGGGCAATGTCACTGTCCCTTGCCTCTGCCATTCATGAGTGGCCTTTAAACCTTTAAAAATTTAAAGAGAGAGAAACTGTTGGTAATACTTTAATACTTTCACTAAGTGCTGTAAATAAATATCACTATTTTTCATAATGACAGCAAGAAGACTTCTAATCATATTATATCTATTCCATTAACCAAAGTTTCAGGAATCCATTCCCATAATCAGGGCTATACAAAAACAGGAATTAAACCTGGCTAGAACGAAAACCATACAAGCATTATTTTCCAACACAGCACTCCCTAAAATTAATTAAAAATAAATATTTTTTACGACGTGTTTATAAGCTCAAAGAATATCTGAAAGATGGAGTTATGAGTAATACAATTTTAATATTAATCCCTTCATCGTGAGGCTCAATACGACAGTGCATGGCATTCTTGTTTTATTCCAGCTTTACCCAGACTCTGGGATGATCTCCCTAATCACTTGCATCAGTGAATGTGTTCATGCATAACATCTTGTTATTTATCTTATGTTGTTCTATATTTATTATTCATTATGTAGTTCATTCATTTCCTAAATTTTCCTTCCCCGCTGCGCTATTTCCCCCTTTGGAGTCATTAGGCTTGTAGCATCCTGATTTTCCAACTATGGTTGTTGTAGTAGTAGTAGTAGTAGTAGTAGTAGTAGTAGTAGTAGTAGTAGTAGTAGTAGTAGTAGTAAAAATAATAAATAGGCCTATATATATATATATATATATACATATACACATTAATAAATAGGCCTATATATATATATATATATATATCTATATATATATATATATCTATATATATATATCTATATATATATATATATATATCTATATATATACATATATATATATATATATATACACATATATATATATATATATATTTTTATATATATATATATATATATACATGAAAGCAGGAATTATATAGGCTAATTTTTTAATGAAAATATAACTTCCTTAAAATGTCAACAGATGTTGCAAAGAATCTACAAATAGTTTTTTAAAACGAAAGTCTTTTGGAAAAAATAAATTGAACCAGAGTATACGAAAAAAAAATGTTTGACTAAGTCTACAAATGTATATTTTGAAAAAAATAGTATACGAAAAGAAATGTTTTGAACAAAAGTCTAAGAAAAGACATTTTTTTGAACAAAAGTCTAAGAAAAGACATTTTTTGAACAAAAGTCTAAGAAAAGAATTTTTTTGAACAAAAGTCTAAGAAAAGAAATATTTTGAACAAAAGTCTAAGAAAAGACATTTTGAACAAAAGTCTAAAAGACTTTTTTTTAACAAAAGTCTAAGATAAGAAATTTTTTGAACAAAAGTCAAAGAAAAGACATTTTTTGATCAAAAGTCTAAGAAAAAGGACATTTTTGAACAAAAGTCTAAGAAAAGACATTTTTAAACAAAAGTCTGAGAAAAAAACATTTTTGAACAAAAGTCTAAGAAAATACATTTTTTAAACAAAAGTCTGAGAAAAGACATTTTTTGAACAAAAGTCTAAGAAAAGACATTTTTTGAACAAAAGTAAAAAGAAAAGAAATATTTTGAACAAAAGTCTAGAAAAAGACATTTTTTGAACAAAAGTCTAAGAAAAGACATTTTTTGAACAAAAAGTCTAGAAAAAGACATTTTTTGAACAAAAGTCTAAGAAAAGACATTTTTTTGAACAAAAGTCTAAGAAAAGACATTTTTTGAACAAAAGTCTAAGAAAACATTTTTTGAACAAAAGTCTAAGAAAAGACATTTTTTAAACAAAAGTCCTAAGAAAAGACATTTTTTGAACAAAAGTCTAAGAAAAGACATTTTTTGAACAGAAGTCAAAGAAAAGACATTTTTTGAACAAAAGTCTAAGAAAAGAAATATTTTGAACAAAAGTCTACGAAAAGACATTTTGAACTAGCCCACGAAAAAACAATTTTGAACAAGTCTAACGAAAAATCTTCTTGAGAAAAATTACACGATTTCATTTTAACAAACGATACAAAAAGTCCCATGGAGAAATACTTTTGAACTAGACCATATGGAGAACAGTAAAGAACAAAATTTAAGAAGAAATGTTTTTATAACAAAAGTATGAACAAAGTGTTAATCCAAAAATATCTGGTGAACGTTCAAGAACAAAGGTACTATGAGAAACTATTATTATTATTATTATTATTATTATTATTATTATTATTATTATTATTATTATCATCATCATTATTATTATTACTATTATTATGCATTATTATTATTATTATTGCTATTATTATTATTATTATTATTAAGATTACTATTATTATTTATTTATTATTATCCATTATCATTATCCATTATTATTATTATTATTATTCTTATTATTATTATTTATTATTATTATTATTATTATTATCATTATCCATTATTATTATTATCATTATTAATATTATTATCATTATTATTATTATTATCATTATTATTATTATTATCTGAACAAAGTATATTGTTATAATTACAAGTTAAGAACAGGCACGGTGGGAAAATTATTCCATTATGCCAAGCTACACCCCTAAATGGAAAAGCAGGAAGCTATAAACCCAAGGGCTCCAACAGGGAATACAGCACGGTGAGGAAAAGAAATAAGGAAATAGACAAACTACAGTATATGAAAAGTAATGTATAAATATAAAATATTCTATGATTAGTAATAATTTAAAATAAACATGTTTTTTATAAACTAAAAAGACAGATTTATGAAGAAACATTATTAAATATTGGACGAAAGTAAGAGAATTTTTTTTAGCTTGAGTAGAGGGAAAAAAGTTTAAAAAAAAATAATGGAAAAATACGTAAACAAAAGTAGCCTAGAAAAACTATACTTTAAAAAAAAAATGCTTAAGTAACTTTTTAAATAAATTAGAAAAGTTATTTTGAACAGAATTATAAAAATCTTTTAAATATAAGCAGGAATATTTTTTCAGCAAAAGTATAAAAACCTTTCTTAAACAGAACCACACTTGAAAAAAAAATTTAAAAGTAACTTTTTAACAAATTGGAAAAATGATTTTGAACAAAATTATAAGTATAAGTATATATATATATATATATATATATACATATATATAAAAGCAGGAATATTCTTCTAGTAAAAGTATAAGAAACTTCCTTAAACAAAAGTTTATAAATAAAGGAATTTAAATAAAACTATGCAGAATTTTGTTTGTATAAAAGGACAGGAATAAAGTTTTAAGAGCAAAGTATATAAATATATAGCATTATCACATTCATTTTTAATCTAGAGACCAAACTACATACACAACAGCACGTCAAACACCTCTACGTGAACGACGCAATTTATTTATAAATTTCGTACTATCGCTCCCTGGATACTGTATTAAGCAGAGGATTCCTGGATACTGTATTAAGCAGAGATTCCTGGATACTGTATTAAGCAGAGATTCCTGGATACTGTATTAAGCAGAGATTCCTGGATACTGTATTAAGCAGAGATTCCTGGATACTGTATTAAACAGAGATTCCTGGATACTGTATTAAACAAAGATTCCTGGATACTGGTATTAAGCAGAGATTCTTTAAGAAGTAAATGATAAGGTGTAACATTTGAATTTTGATACGAGTTGTATGTGCGTAAGCAGGACAAAATCGAAATTGAATTTATATTGATCTACCAAAACTAGGTGCAGTAGACTTGTCGCTTCAATTAAGAGAGAGAGAGAGAGGAGAGAGAGAGAGGAGAGAAGGGGTGTATTTTCCTATGAAGGGGGGGTGGGAAGATAGGAGGGGCAGACTTATGTGTGAGAGAGAGAGAGAGATAAAGAGAAAAAAAATAATATATATTTAAAAAAATTTGTAGATAACCATTGTTAAAGATTAACACGAGAGAGAGAGAGAGAGAGAGAGAGAGAGAGAGAGAGAGAAGAGAGAGAGAGGGTGTATTTTCCTATGAAGGGGGTGGGGAGGACAGGAGGGACAGACATATGTGTGAGAGAGAGAGAGAGAGAGAGAGAGAAGGCGGGAGTTCTCCAAGGACATACAGTCCAGTCAGCATGCAATCGCGAAACTGCAAGCACCAGTCTGACACGGGGGGGGGGGGGGGGGGTGGGGTTGGTTAAGGTTGGGGGGGGGTGGTTAGTTTCAATAGGCCACAAGCAAGTAAGGATTATACTACGCATAGAGCAGCAAACGAGAGAGAGAGAGAGAGAGAGAGAGAGAGAGAGAGAGAGAGAATGAAGAATTTTAGGTTGACTTCGATTAGGTTAATCTAAAAGCAAAGGAGCTAATAGGGGAATATTTGGATTGATATGGACTTCTGGTCTCTATCCAACCAAACCAAATAAACGTAGAATATTACATAAAATTACAATGAAATAAATACATGAAATTACATGAAATAAATGAATAAATCTAAATCGGTATTTAACAATAGATTATCTTTTTATATATGTGGTGACAGTCGTGTTGTGGAACAGGAAATACCAGAGAGAGAGAGAGAGAGGAGAGAGAGAGAGAGAGAGAGACCCCATTCAGCCCGAACACGCCCCACCTCC
>NW_027168572.1:5000-7500 GCF_036898095.1 Palaemon carinicauda
TGTAGGAATTAGTTTTTTCTTCAAAAAGACTCTTAATATAAAATACATCTTAAATACCATACACATTCTCTTTACCAATTGGATGCTAGGAAAAAGATGCAAGGATAGAAATGGGATGGATAGAGTCGTCTCGAGTGGCCGACCCTGCTACGCAGTAGGACTAAGAAGGTTTAAGATGAAGGAGAGGTTTTTCACATGTTATTAAAGTAAACAAAAAGCAATCAAGGAAACAGCTGATGAACAACAGTGGGGGAAAAAAGGGGGCTATTTTTATTATTGGATTCATTTTTATTATCATTAAAACATCCACTGGAGATCAAAAAAGGTAAAATGTCGAAATTCTTGGAAAAAAAAATCTTAGAAAATCTTGTCTTGTTTTTTCATATAAAAACAATTAATAAAGTCTTAAAAATTAAAAGAAACAATATCCTTGTTTTCCATATAAAAACAGTATAAAGACTTGAAAATGAAAAGAAGGAATTTTCTTGTTTTCCATATCAAAACAATTACGAATATTACAAATGAAAAGACAAACCTATTCTTAGTTTTCCAAATACAACAGCACGAAGATTCAAAAATGAAAAGGAAGAATTTTCTTGTTTTCCCATATCAAAACAATTACGATTATTTAAAATGAAAAGAAAAATATTCCTTGATTTTCTACATAAAAACAAAAAGAATATTTAAAAATGAAAAAGACAATTTTCTTGTTTTCCATATAAAAACAAAACGTATATTTAAAAATGGAAAAGACATGATTTACTTCATTTTCCATATAAAGTCAATTACGAGTATTTAAAAATGAAAATGGCAACCCTTTTCTTGATTTTCTAAATAAAAACAAAAAGAATTATTTGAAAATGATAAAGACATAATTTTCTTGCTTTTCAATATAAACCAATTACGAATATTTAAAAATGAAAAAAACAACCTTTTCTAGATTTTATAAATAAAAACAAAAAGAATATTTGAAAATGATAAAGACATAATTTTCTTGCTTTTCAATATAAACCAATTACGAATTTTTAAAAATGAAAAAAAAAATTTTTGATTTTCAAAATAAAAACAAAATGAATATTTAAAAATGAAAAAGACAATTTTCTTGTTTTCCCATATCAAAACAATTACAAATATTTAATAAAATGGAAAAGACAACTTTTCTTGATTTTCTAAATAAAAACAAAAAGAATATTGAAAAATGAAAACGACATGATTTTCTTGCTTTTCCATATCAAAACAATTACGAATATTTAAAAATGAAAAGACAACCTTTTCTTGATTTTCAAAATAAAAACAAAAAGAATATTTAAAAATGAAAAAGACATAATTTTTCTTGCTTTTCCATATAAACCCATTACGAATATTTAAAAATGCAAACACTAATGAGTAACTGAAATAATATTTAAAAATTATAAAGACACAATTTTCTTTGTTTTTCCACATAAAGACAATTACAAATATTTAAAATGCAAACACTTCATGAGTAACTAAGGATCGTAGGGGAAAAACAGGAAAAAAAAAAAAACATAAAAATCTTGCTGTGAACTCTGGGGTTTAAAATAGAAGAAGGGTTATATATATATATATATATATATATATATATATATATATATATATATATATATATATATATATATATATATATATAATTCGGAATGGAATGGAATGAGACGGAATGGAATTTGAAAGAACTGCAGGCATTTCTCGTAGAGAGAGAGAGAGAGAGAGAGAGAGAGAGAGAGAGAGAGAGAGAGAGAGAGAGAGTCTTTTAACGATGTAAAAAGAAAAAAACGAACAATTTAATCTCATCATTTATTTATTTCCTATTCCTTTCCTCACAGGGCTATTTTCCCCTATTGGAGCCCTTTGGCTTATAGCATCTTGCTTTTCCAACTAGGGTTGTAGCTTGGCTAGTAATAATAATAATATTTATATAACATGAATACAATAGGAATTATTTCTTTTATATAATTATCCAAATAAATTAATATCTAGAGCTTAAATAGAGGTGATACCCCATACTTATTTATTGACAATTCAAAAAAATAAATAAATGAAAGTAAAATACATCTATATAACACGAAACAATTGTGGGTTTTTTTTTTTAAATAATTATACCGATATTTCCCTTTTTAAAAATATTTCTCTCCACATTGTATGAAAAATACATAAACGTAGATATGAGTAGTTTCTTGGCACTCGATGGAATCAAATAATTTTTAGTAATTTTGATGATAAAACCAGTAATTATATATCAATATATCCATAATTCTGAAAAAGATCTACATATATTAATTCTCATATAACACAACTATGAATATATAAAATATAATCGAGAAACTAGCAAAGAAATATGCCGGTATGCAAAACAGTGACAAACTTACAAATGAGAATTTTAAATGATCAAAATTACCTCTCTCTCTCTCTCTCTCTCTCTCTCTCTCTCTCTCTCTCTCTCTCTCTCTCTCTCTCTCTCTCTCTCTCTCTCTATTATTCTTTT
>NW_027168572.1:10000-40000 GCF_036898095.1 Palaemon carinicauda
GACTCAGCGGGTAGATCTATAGACTCCCCACCACCCATCCCTAGCTCACAAGGATAGTAAGGTTGCAGACACTACAGAAACTCTAGAGCTTGAGCGGGGCTTGAATTCCAGTCCAATAGATTACCAATCAGTGACATTGGCTAACAATAGAGCTTCAGAAATGTTTGCTTTGGATTAAATATAATCGTGGGATAAATATTTTTCTGTAATTAAAAAAACTATAAAAATCTAAAGTACTCGATGATTTATCTATATATTTTTATTCATATGAAAATAAAAATAAAATTCTTATTTTATGTTTCTATATTTAATTTTCATTTTATTTAATTTTTATTTTAATGTTTATATTTATCGAGTCTTACTTATTCATTTCTAAAACTTAATTTAATTTATTATCTTATAATGAATGTTTTCCTTATTTGTCAATTTTCACTGTTACCTTCATTAATACAGTATATTACTAATCACATATACACAAACATACATACACACAATGGAACTTATAATTCACAATATGAAATATACAATTCCAATAACATTCCAAAAGCGATGTTTGTATTTCCTATACAACAGCTAAACACAAAGCCTTAACACCCCCCCAACCCCTTCCCCCCCTAGGGGCCTCCCCCACCCCCTAATTCCAAAAGCAATCACACCGAAAGGGTGCCAGGCCTTGGCACAACACCCTCTTACACATGACCTGATCTTGACATAGTGGCTGGTGAAGAGGTTGATATAGCGACTTAGCCAATCCAACGCTTTCCATCGCCTCTCTCTCTCTCTCCTCTTACTCTTCCTCTTTCTTTACACGCCTAAGAACCATCTCCTTCACTCCCTCACACCCCAACCCCCCCTCTCTCACTCTCTCACTCTCTCCTTACAGCATCCCAAAACCTCCTATCCCCCCATCCTTGAGCTTAGAGAGGAGTTCTGGATTTTCTGTGAATTGCATCCCCGGCCATAAGTCAAGATCTCCAACTCTCGGAGCGAAGGGGGCTTTAAAGGAGTATATTATCCCGCTGAGTCAGATTGGAGAAGGATTTCTGGTCATTCATATCACAGGAAGAGAGAGAGAGAGAGAGAGAGAGTCATGATAAAATAGGCTCTACAACGTAATCAAGTTAACCTTTCAAGCGCTACTGTATATCAGAGCTTCATCGTCATATGTCTTGGTACTAATCCCGAGTGTTTAAAAATAATGTGATTATATCGTGCATAATACTACTACCTTAGGAGTTTAATAACAATTACTAATGCTACTAAAACTACTATTTCTACTATTAACTAAAATCTTGGAAATGCTGGCAAGGTAGACCACCAGTGCATAGAACAATGAAATAAAGATTCCACATAAAATTGTTAAAAGATATGTAACTTCCACTAGCTGAGTGGACACCAGTGCATAGAACAATGAAATAAAGATTCTACATAAAATTGCTAAAAAAATCTATAACTTTCACTAGCTGAGTGGACACCAGTGTATATAAGAATCAAATAAGATTCCATATAAAATTGCTCTAAATCTATAACTTCCACTTGCTGTGTGGACACCAGTGCATAGAACAATGAAACAAAGATTCCATTTAAAATTGCTAAAACAATCTATAACTTCCACTAGCTGAGTGGACACCAGTGCATAGAACAATCAAAAAAAGGTTCCACATAAAATTGCTAAAAAAATCTATACTTCCACTAGCTGAGTGGACACCAGTGCATGGAACAATCAAATATAGATTCCATATAAAATTGCTCTAAATCTACAACTTTCACTAGCTAGTTGGACACCAATGCATAGAACAATCAAATAAAGATTCCACACAATATTGCCAAAAAAATCTATAACTACCACTAGCTGAGTGGACACCAGTGCGTAGAACAATGAAATAAAGATTCCACATAAAAATGCTAAAAAAAATCTAAAACACCCACTAGCTGAGTGGACACCAGTGCATAGAACAATCAAATAAAGATTCCACATAAAATTGCTCAAAAATCTATGACTTTCACTAGCTGTGTGGACACCAGTGCATAGAACAATGGAATAAAGATTCCACATAATATTGCTAAAAAAATCTATAATTTCCACTAGCTGTGTGGACACCAGTGCATAGAACAATCAAAAAAAGATTCCACAAGAAATTACTCAAAAATCTATAAATTCCACCAGCTGAGTGAACATCAGTGCAAAGAACAAGGAAAAAAAATTCCCCATAAATTTGCTCAAAAATCTATAATTCAAAACATGGAATCAAAACTCAAATACAATAAGAAGTCTTCCATATCCTAAAACTTGAGGAATCTACCAACTATAAAAATAAGTAAAGTTTAAAGATTTCACTTTGACGTCTCTTAAATGGTTTGGTCCATTGGAGACAAACTATTCCGGCCGGATGTGAAAAATTGGTGTGAAAAATCAAAACCAAATAAATGAAAGCAAACCAACTTGGATTGGATTTATGAATTTGGGTTATATAGATCGGCGTTGGGGCCTGTGATGCCATTCCACACCAAAGCGCCTAGACCAGAATCTGACTATTTGAGAACACATTAAGGAGAGAAGTGCTTGTTATATAGGCAGGGTACATGAAAATGAATAAAAATTATTAACTAAAAAATCATCCTAGTCATTTCTTATTCGAGGTTTTCCACCGACCTCCAGCCGATGCTCGCGAGCGAAAGTGTTGTAGCGTCACACGACGATTTCGCGGTTCGAGGAGCAAATAGGAAAGTGTAAATAAAACTGATCAGAAATTTTCTAACTGTTGCAGTTATATGTATTCTTGGAATATTACCAGAACTTGAGAATTCTACATCAACCACAGGATGAAAAAAGCAGATTTTTTTATCATCTTTTGAGGCTTGGTAGACGCAAGACTGCCAAGCAAGAGCATGTCCTATCTGCAGTATCCATCTTGTTTGTTTACATCAGGTCATGCTTACGGTTTGCGCTTCTTGCTTCCTGCCCAGTTGGGAGGCCAATATCTAGAGCAACAAGCACCCGGTTTTCCATTTAGGGCAGCAACGGTGTACTGCTGGCAAAAGAGAAAAGCCTACTGTGATTCCAGCTTAACATGAAACCCAAGATGCTGCTTAGGTGATACTGATGAAGATGATATAAGGAGTTAAGAAACAGAGGCCGCTATAGGCAGGAAATGCGACGCATAATCGAATAAGAGAAGAAAACATAGCTATTAGTGGAGGACACGGTGGAAATAGTAAGGCTGCCTCTACCAAGGCAGTGATTTGGATAGTCCAGCATGAGCTAGGGACTGAAGCTTGAATTTAAACTAACCAAATCCAATTAGCCAATTCAAATAGAGAGCAAGAAGACACTAGCTAGGACAGTCTCATTGGAATCAATGTATTTCAGATTTAAACCAGCTGGCTCCTACTGAACTGCTGCCTGTGCGGATGCAACCTGAGAGAGAGAGAGATGAATAAAACCTCCCGAAGAAGCCACACATTCATCTAACCCTGCATATTTTTAGGAAGGTCTTCTGTTGGTCTATGCAACACACTGAAGATCAACATGACTGAATATAACAGGTGCAAAGTGAGATGCAATAGGAATGGGGTAATTAAGGCATTAACAAGTATGTAACAAAGCTGGTAAAAAAAAAAAAAACAATGGCATTGCGCGATATACTATTCTCAGTACTCGCGATATTAGTCCCTCGAACATCGCGAACCACACGAACATCGTGAAGACCTAAAGCCCAGCTTGTTCAGGGGCAACTCACTCTAAGAGAGAAGAAATGCGGGGCTTTAAATCATAATTTGCAATGGTTTAGCCTCTATATATGTATGTATAACTGTTTGATGGCAGTCTACTACCACCAATTCGCCAGTGCTAGCTCAACTGTCCATACTATGGATAAATATCAGGAAAGTAGCCACTGAACAATTACAGTGCAGTAGTTAACCCCTTGAACGAAGAAGAATTGTTTGGTAATCTCAGGTGTTGTCAGGTGTATGCGGACAGAGGAAAATTTGTAATAAATAGGCCAGACTATTCGGTATATGTGTAGGCAAAGGGAACGAGGTGAAAACCTGAACGCTAAATCAAAGGCTTAAAAATATTAATCTTTAGGAGTAGATATTTTTAGAAAATAGTAAACGCCGGTGTCCATTTCTAGCTTGGTGGATTTAATGAAGGGGGGGGGGGTATTGAGCTAAGTAGTGCGGTCACCACAACCCTAAAATTCATATGTATATATATATATATATATATATATATATATATAATATACATACAAATACAAATATATACAGTATATACATATATATATATGTATATATACATACAAATACAAATATATATATATATATATATATATATATATATATATATGTATATATAATATACATACAAATACAAATATATATATATATATATATATATATATATATATATATATATATATATATATATATATACAAAACACACAAACTACACGCACAAATTTCATACACTGTACACATATTTTACATACCATACAGATACAGTAAGTATATATATATATATATATATATATATATATATATATATATATATATATATATATATATATATGTAAGTGTGTGTGTGTTTGTGTGCATGTATATATATACACACACACACCAACACACATGTATCACAAGCCCCCAACAACACATCACCCAACGCGAAAGACCAACAGCATTATCCCGAAACAACTTTATACGGATGCACCACGAAAGGCTTGAATAAACTTTGATTCCCTATATCCACAGGGGCTATTGGGAACCTGGGAAATACCTCCATCGTGCCTCGATACGTATCGAAGGGACGTTAGGTCGAAAATCCAACAAAACGAGAGGCGATGTTAGCCCCTATTGGGGGGCCGTACCCAGGCAGCGGGCCATAACGAAGCTATGATTAACAATGGGGCAACGCTCCCTGGCAGTGGATATCTTGTTTTAATGTAATGAACTGCGTCTGTGTTACCTCGGGGTACGTGGATGGTGTGAGAGAGAGAGAGAGAGAGAGAGAGAGAGAGAGAGAGAGAGAGAGAGAGAGAGAGAGAGAGAGAAGAACCATTAGCAGTAGAGAGAGAGAGAGAAGAACCATTAGCAGTAGAGAGAGAGAGAGAGAGAGAGAGAGAGAGAGAGAGAGAGAGAGAGAGAGAAGAAGAAGAAGCATTAGCAGGAGAGAGAGAGAGAGAGAGAGAGAGAGAGAGAGAGAGAGAGAGAGAGAGAGAGAGAGAGAGAGAGAGAGAGAGAGGAGAAGAAGAAGAACTATTAGCAGGAGAGAGAGAGAGAGAGAGAGAGAGAGAGAGAGAGAGAGAGAGAGAAGAACCATTAGCAGTAGAGAGAGAGAGAGAGAGAGAGAGAGAGAGAGAGAGAGAGAGAAGAACCATTAGCAGTAGAGAGAGAGAGAGAGAGAGAGAGAGAGAGAGAGAGAGAGAGAGAGAGAGAGAGAGAGAGAGACTGGCACTCTTGCATAAATTTGAAAGGAAGTAGACCAAGATACAAATGATGATGATTTCGCTCGAAATATGATATGATTAAAATATTCTTCATTTTCAAGTTTTTTTTAAAGGATCTTCGTAAATGAATCTTTAGAAAAAACAGTAAATAATACAATGAAAGAATATCATAATCCAAAAAAGGCTCGATTGGACCAAAATCAAAAAGTATAAAAAAAATATATTTACTCAAGGAATAGTACTTAAACCATAATTAACTAACGGAGAAATAAGTTGCAGTGATGGAGGTCAGCAATCTACCGAGTGCCTCTAGTCTAAAATGTTTTAACCCTTTCACCCCTAAAAGGACGAATCGGTACGTTCTTGCATAACACTGTCATTTACATGGTTTTGCATATTCTTGATAATTTTATGAGAAACTTCAGGCATTTTCCAAAAGAATGAGACCAACGTGACCTCTCTCTGACAAAAATGAAGGCTCTTAGAGCAATTTAAAAATAATATATATAACAAAATGGGCTCGAAATTTAACCTTACCTTGGGGGTAAAATGCTTTAAGAACATTTGAAGGTTTTAATAGCTGATTTTGGAGTGTCCAAGAACAATAGCCTTTTTACAAACATCTATCCATCTAGACATTATTATTATTATTATTATTATTATTATTATTATTATTATTAATATCCACGCTACGACCCTAGTTGGAAAAGCAAGATGCTATAAGCCCAGGGGCTCCAACAGGGAAAAATAGCGTCATGAGTTCTGCCTAGTCTGCAAATGGGAAAGCCCAAAACAGATGTTTCACGTGAAATGGCACACACAGATGATGACCCTACACCGGAATAACCTTCTAAGAAATTGTACCACCTGCTTTCAGTATTTACTGGCCTCTTCAACCAAAGTGTTTTAAGCAGCATAATTGCTTATGAGAATATCATTTGTCATTAACATATTTTCTGTTGCAATCTCACATAGCCAGTTAGATCCCTCGTTTTCTCCTTCGTATTTTTCTCACATATAAAATTAAGTTATTTTAAAATCTTACCCCTTCAATGCTTTATGTGCAAGATCATTACTTATCCCAAGCAGCGAAAAGCAAATCAAATAAATCGAATAACAGATTGAAAAGTATTCATGTTGCTGTGGCCTGATTGGTAACGTCTCTGGCTGGTGTTTGCCAGTCGGGGGTTCGAGTCCCGCTCAGACTCGTTGGTGCCATTAGTGTCTGCAACCTTACCATTCTTGTGAGCTAAGGTTGGGGGGGGGGGGGGGTTGGTGGAGCCTATAGGTCTATCTGCTGAGTCATCAGCAGCCACTGTCTGGCCCTCCCTGGTCCTAGCTTGGGTGGAGAGGAGGCTTGGGCGCTGATCATATAATATGGTCAGTCTGTAGGGCATTGTCCTGATCACTGTCCCTTGCCTCTGCCATTCATGAGCGACCTTTAAACCTTTAAAACAAACCTTTACAGTGGTAGGGCACATTGGGTAATACACTAATACACCTAAAATTCAGTGCGGAATTGTATGTCATGTAATATCATTCATCATCTCCTCCTGGGCCAATTGACGCAAAGGGACTCGGTTACATTTCGCCAGTCATCTCTATCTTGAGCTTTTATATCATTACTTTCCCTTCATCCTCTCCCAATTCAGGCTTCATAGTCCTCAGCCAAGTAGGCCTGGAACTTCCAACTTTCAGGATGAAATAAATCCCAGATTTAAAGGTCACTGTGTCTGTTTTATCCCTTGAATACTAGGCCATTTACTTCATTTATATATAAATAATAATTAAAAAAACAGCCCTGCTATCAAGAAGAAACTATCCCAGTTAAATCATTTACCTTGAAAACATAGTTTAACTAATGGGTAAGGAATGAGAAAATGAGGCAAATGAAAACCAATACTAGGAGTTTAATATAATCTAGTATTGAAAAATTTATGCAAATAAGAACCACTACTAAAATTACAGATATAATCATGAAATGGGGAACATGAGAACTAAAAACAAATATTCAATTTTTAAAAGGTCAACTATAATGAATGTGAAATGAGAACCAACACTAGAAATTCAACTATAATTAAAGACTGAGGAAATAAGGGAAATGAGAACCAATACTATAATTGAGAGGAAGTTTCCGCCATTGCTGGGGGACGCAGAAGAAAAATGAGATAAAGGAGAACCAAGACTAAAAGTTCATCTATAATTAAAGACTGATAAAATAAGACAATGAGAAACAATACTAAACTTTCACCTACAATCAAAAACAGGGAAAACAAAGGGCAAATGAGAACCAACACCAAACCTTCACCTATAACCAGACTAAAACCAAACCTTCAACTATAACCAAAGAAAGAGAGAAAACAAAAGACAAATGAGAACCAATACCAAACCTTCACCTACAACCAAACACAAAGAACACAAAAGGCGAATGAGAACCAATACCAAATCTGCACCTATAACCAAAGACAGGGAAAACAAAGGCAAATGAGAACCAGTACTGAACCTTCATCTATAACCAAAGACAAAAATCAAAAGGCAAATGAGAACCAACACCAAAAACTTCATCTATAACCAAACACAGGGAAAACAACAGTCAAATGAGAACCAATACCAAACCTTCACCTATAACCAAACACAGAGAACAAACCAAATAAGAACCAATACTAAACCTTCACCTATAACCAAACAGGGAAAAAAACAGTCAAATGAAAACCAATACTAAACCTTCACCTATAACCAAAGAGAGAAAAAACAAAAGCTAAGTGAGAACCAATACTAAACCTTCACCTATAACCAAACACAGAGAACACAAAAGGCGAATGAGAACCAACACTAAACATCCAAGAGAAGGTTTCCAGCACTGCTGGACGCCTCGCCAGAAGAATGAGAGAGAGAGAGTGGGAGAGAGTGAGAGGCAGGGAGAGGGGGAGGGAGAGCACGAAGCGAATGCAGTTAGGTGGAAGGGAATTTAGCAGGGGCAGGGAAAAAGGCAATAATGGATCTACGGGGAAATGGATTCGATAGGAAATCGTGGCAACAATTTCAAAAGCAATAATTACAGAGGGAGAGGGAACCAACTTAATGAGAAGTTGAGAACACGATGGTGGTAGTATCATTATTATTATTATTATTATTATTATTATTATTATTATTATTATTATTATTATTGATGTTGTTGTTGTTGTTGTTGTTACTTTGATTATTATTATTATTATTATTATTATTATTATTATTATTATTATTATTATTATTGTTGTTGTTGTTACTTTATAATAATAAAGTAACAACAACAACAATGATAATAATAATAATAAAAAAGTAACAATAAAGTAACAACAACAACAATGATTATAATAATAAAAAAGTAACAACAACAACAATAATAATAATAATAATAATAAAGTAACAACAACAACTACAATAATAATACTAATACTAATAATAATAATAATAATAATAATAATAATAATTACTATTATTATAACTGTTATTACTTTACTTATTATTATTATTATTATTATTATTATTATTATTATTATTATTATTAAGAGTAGTAGTAGTAGTAGTAGTAGTAGTAGTAGTAGTAGTAGTAGTAGTAGTAGCAGCTGGGACAGACAGAAATAAGAACTAGAGCGAGGAAAATTGCCTATGACAGGGGAAAAAAGGGAAAAAATCTGGGGAATAAAACGACCAATAGGGGAAAAATTACTCAGAATTAAAAAAAAGGATTTTCCTGGAAGGCCATATTCATTGACCCTTTTCTTTGCAACGCCTGGCAAGGAAATCTCTTGGGGACAATCTCATAAAAAGGAAAAAAGAAAAAAGACAATCCCATAAAAAAAGGGACAAGAAGAAAATGTCAAACGAAGAAAGCTGGACAAATCAAAATGTTGATTTTATAACTCGTGACGAAATGGATGATAAAATCCGAGACATTCGGACGCGAATGGCAGGGAACGAGAAGACATAGAATTAATGGAAAATCACAACATAAAAGAGAGAGAGAGAGAGAGAGAGAGAGAGAGAGAGAGAGAGAGAGAGAGAGAGAGAGAGAGGAGGGGGACACTAAAGTAAAAAGAGTCCCTCTTGATATGAATACAAAGGAAGTTAAAAGGGAATGGGAACAAGGACGGCTTCGATTAGCAATAAATTGCAAATTAAAACTGATGTAAACAGACGTTGATAATCACGAGAGAGAGAGAGAGAGAGAGAGAGAGAGAGAGAGAGAGAGAGAGAGAGAGAGAGAGAGAGAGAGAGAGAAAGGGGGACAAAGTAATGAACAGATACGAATTCATTTTGTTGGGAATAAACATTAAATTACCTTGGAGTACAAAAAGTCGTATCAGATATCTACAATTACAAGTGGGTAGCGCACGCGCACGCACACACACACACACACACGCATGCACACACACACACACACGCAAAGCAATCCACCTAAATGAACCTTGATTAGAATATCTTAAGAAACTACAAAGGAGATATCACATATATAATATTACAAATGGGTAACACCAATAAAAAAACAGTAGTTAATAAACTCATCTTCATAGGGAGGGTTACCACCTTAAAACATAAACTTCCAAATTTCTTACAGTTATATAATGGAACATTATTCAGCCAATGAAATCCTCCCAGTAAGAACACAAGATAGATCTGAAGAATCATCTATTAATCATGCTGATGAAACATGGACCCCTGAATCCTTTTCATAAACTTGGTTACTTCGTTCGAATGTACAGTCAAATGCAAAAGTCTGCCGACAATCTTACGTCCTGCGAATTACGCACCCTCTAAGATGAGGTAATAATGGTTAGAAAGAGTCGAAGGATTATTGAATGTGAATGTACTTAAATCTCCTTGATAAAACCTCATGTGCACTGTGGTGCTCACGTTTCTCAAATACAAAATTCAAGGTGAACTGTATCTCTCTATACAGTCCAAAACTCAATCCACCAGTGATTCACTGTAGTTCACTATAGTCTTTTGCCTACAAAAGACTAGAACACTGTTTGGTTCTCCCCATACTTCCATACAACAATACTATCGTAGAACACACTACCGTAATAACCTTAACACACCTACGCATTGACGCCGCGGATGGCTATGCATAGTACAGCGGTGACAGTACGGAGACCAGACGATACAAACCACCTTGCACTTTGAAAGTCAACAAGAGTGGGAGAGAATAAAAAAAGAAGCAGAGCCAGAAAGGAGATATGCACGCATTTCTGTGCTCTCTGCATACTCTCTACGCACTCTGCAGCGGAGAGTGTACGGGCACCGAGGATAGAGTACGGATTGCTCATCCACTGGAGCATTATCAATCGCTTTTAAAATTCGGCTGCGGATGCCGGAGGATCACAGTTGATGGGGGCGAACGTACAAAATAAATTGCCACGTACGCAGTATGCATACAGTACCCTCATGGATCTTGGCGGGTGCTCTATCCACAGCATCCGTGTATAGGTGTAAAAAGGGTTTAAACCATCTTCTTATAAGACGTCGCAGGAATATTATCTATGTACGATTGATTGATTGATTTAAAGTTTTCAGGCATCCTGACATCTAAGGTCATTGACGCCGGTATCTATGTACGAGGACTTTCAGTCTACTGCAGAGAATAATTTCTAGAAAATAAATGATAAAATTATGAATAAGATTGCCCTAAAATTGGGTGATATTGTTACGGTTTTCAGCAAACTGTAGATTTGGATTTTAGCACTACGGTCAGGATATTGTACGTTGTAAAGTTTCTAACAGAACAAGCGATGAAAACTACAGTATATTCAGTACCAATTATAAATGTATACCTAGGAAATTCTCTGATGGCTAGAGAACCTTTGGGTATTAAGATAATTTCTGTGCTATGCACTAAGTTACTTTGGCAAGACTGTTCAAAAATCTTGCCAGTCTCCTGAATGACCAAAGGCAATGGGATAGCTATCTATTATTTAACTATCAACAATTTATTACACCATAAATGGACTCAATTCCAAGTTGACCATAAAAAATGCAACTCAAAATCCAAGAAAATATTCAATATAACTATTTCAAACAAGGCTGGGTTACCTAAGTAGCACTTACCTCCAAAACTGGACATTTTGAAAAAGAAAAGTTAATATGAAACACCAAAACACGTACTGTACCTGAAAAATAGAAATAATACTCAGTAAATTATAATTTCAATACTTCTTGTAGGCAGTAAATAATAGGGCTTGACTACCTCACCTTCCATGCAAGAGAGAGAGAGAGAGAGAGAGAGAGAGAGAGAGAGAGAGAGAGAGAGAGAGATCAGGGCCACGGAAGGTCATGCAAATCAAGTTTAAAAAATCAAAATTTGGTCAAGAATGGGATTATATATGGAGTAAAATTTGTCTACCAAAATATAATGCACATATTAAGACATGTGATCAAAATAATATCAAACTATTCATACAAGTCCTACACTTCATCCTTTCTTATCACCTTTTTGTATCAGGAAGATGATGGTTGGGATATATTATAAATATTTACTACACAGTAATACAGTTCAGTAAACAGACAGGTGTACAACATGATCCTGAGTTCAATACACAGACTGGTGTACAACATAATTCCGAGTTCAGTACACAGACTGGTGTACAACATGATTCTGAGTTCAGTACACAGACTGGTGTACAATATGATTCTGAGTTCAATACACAGACTGGTGTACATGATTCTGGAGTTCAGTACATAGAATGGTGTACATGATTCTGAGTTCAGTACACAGACTGATGTACAACATGATTCTGAGTTCAATACACAGACTAGTGTACAGCATGATTCTGGAGTTCAGTACACAGACTAGTGTACAAGATGATTCTGTATTCAATACACAGGCTGGTGTACAACATGATTCTGAGTTCAGTACACAGAATGGTGTACAACATGATTCTGGAGTTCAGTACATAGAATGGTGTACATGATTCTGAGTTCAGTACACAGACTGATGTACAACATGATTCTGAGTTCAATACACAGACTAGTGTACAACATGATTCTGGAGTTCAGTACACAGACTAGTGTACAACATGATTCTGTGTTCAATACACAGGCTGGTGTACAACATGATTCTAGAGTTCAGTGCACAGACTGGTATACATGACTCTGACTTCAGTACACAATCTGGTGTAAAACATGATTCTAGAGTTCTGAGAACAGACTGGTGTACAACATTATTCTAGAGTTCAGTACACAGACTGGTGTACAACATAATTCTGATGTTCAGTACATAGACTGGTGTACAATATGATTCTAACAACATGATTCTAGAGTTCAGTACACAGATTGGTGTACAACATGATTCTGGTGTTTAGTACACAATCTACAGTACAACATTATTCTAGAGTCCAATATACAGACTGGTGTACAACATTAGAACAGAGTTCTGTGCACAGACTGGTGTACAAAATGATTCTGGAGTTCAGTACACAGACTAGTGTACAACAACATGATTCTGAGTTCAGTACACAGACTGGTGTACAACATGATTCTGGAGTTCAGTACATTGACTAGTGTACAACATTATTCTAGAGTCCAATATACAGACTGGTGTACAACATTATTCTAGAGTTCAGTACACAGACTGGTGTACATTATTCTGGTGTTCAGTACATCGACTGGTGTATAACATGATTCCAGAGTCCAATATACAAACTGGTGTACAACATTAGAAGTTGTTTGACCTTAAATTTCATTAAAATATAAAACCTTTCATTATTATTATGATTCAATGAAAATAAAAATCATATTAAAAGTAATTTCCTGGTGATCCATGATTTAAAACTATCAATGTTCTAGTAATGATGAAAACTGAAAGGATTTTTTTTCATTTAAAGTCCACAACACTGGATTTGTTTTCGTATGAGTTATGTATTACAGACTAAAGGTACCCTGACACTTGCACGACTTTTTGCCACGAATTTGTCGTGGCAAGTCGTAACATTTTGTGGCACGAACTGGAAGATAAAAAAAAAAAAAAAAAATTACCTCAGAATCACAGCTGACCTGTCCACATTGACACGAAGTGACAAGACAAGTTCACAATAAGTTCACGCATAGTTTGCGCACTTCCCGCACCGTCCCGACGAGTTCACAAACAGTTCGCCCATAGTTCACGACCCGGTCACGAAATTTTGTCGTGACCAAAATTTTGAAAATTTCAAAATTCTCGTCACGACATGCCACAATGTCACGACGGGTTTACGAACACTTCACGCCAGTTCACGACGAGTTCACGCCAGTTCAAGACTCGAGTCGTGACAATGCGTGCCACAAATTCGAGCAACTGTCAGCCTGGTTTAATTCACAGAGGTGGCTTTTATTTACAATTTATTATCGATATTCCCCTCAATATATTTCTATGTGAAAGACCAATTAATGAACTACCTTTTACTTGAAATACAATATGTGAATGAGCACGATCAATGCACAGTTTTGATATTTTCATTTGGAAGAAAAAATGTACAAAAATTCTATTTATCAAAGTAATTACCAGATAAATATTGAATATTTAATCAGCATTAAGCTTTATTTTCCCTCTTTTTTAACCTATTTCCAAATTTTTGGATTATCTGGCCATACTGTATATATCTATCATGTATTTTATCACTGGGCCACATTTTTTTAATATATAAAATTTTTGGATGATCAGTTCATACTGTATAAATCTATTATGTATTCTATCACCTTTCTTTAATATATTATGAAATTTTTGGATCATCAGGCCATACTGTATAAATTTATCATGTATTTTATCACTGGGGCTCAGATTATCTCGTGGCCAATGGAGAAAATTTCTTGAGAACCAGCTGTGACCAAGTTGTGGAATGACCTTCCTAATCGGGTAGTTGAATCAGTAGAAATTCAAGAGTTTCAACTTGTAGCAAATGTTTTTATGTTGAACAGGCTGACATAAGTCTTTTTTAGTCTTTATATTAATTATCTGTTTTAATGTTTTTTTTTAAATATTTTTATTTAAATTTTTCATTACTTCTGATATAATTTATTTATTTCCTTATTTCCTTTCCTCACTGGGCTATTTTCCCAGTTGGAGCCCTTGTGCTTATGGCATTTTGCTTTTCCAACTAGGGTTGTAACTTGGCTAATAATAATCATAATAATAATAATAATAATAATAATAATAATAATAATAATAATAACCACTGGTATAGAAAATTCGGTTGCACTGTTTCGTCAGCTAAAGAATTTGAATATACAAAGGGGCATTGATATCTAAAAGGTAATGAAATTCTAGTATTGTTGCTAACGTTCTCTTGACTCAAAAACCAAAAGGCTGTGGAATTCTATCATCATTTTTATTATCATTACTTGCTAAGCTACAACCCTAGTTGTAAAAGAAGGATGCTATAAGCAAAGGGGCTCCAACAAGGAAAATATCCCAGTGAGGAAAGGAAATAAGGAAATATAAAATATTTTAAAAACTAACATTAAACTAATATCTCATATATAAACTATAACCAAACAAGAGGAAGAGAAATAAGATAGAATAGTGTGGCCGAGTGTACTCTCAAGCAAGAGAACACTAACCCAAAATATTTCATTCAAGTCAAACAACTGTTCTGTAGTTTTGAGTAGTGCCATAGCCACTATACCATGGTCTTGCACTGTCTTCGGTTGAGTTCTTGTGCTTGCTGGTACACCCAAGCAAACTGTTCCGTTTCCTTTCCTCAATGGGCTATTTTTCCCGTTGGAGTCCTTGGGATTATAATCCTGCCTTTCTAACAAGGGCTGTAGCTATATAATAACACTAATAATTAGGAAAACTCAGGAACTTTAAATCTATGAACGATGCATTTGGAAAGGAAGTTGAAAGATATCTTTCCTGGAATCATTCAACATTTTTCAGGTGAAAAGAGATGGATTTTGAATAGCTATCACGAAAGACATACTCGTGCAGTATTCCTCTATCTAATATATCTTTATTGAAATAACGAAAATGGAGGAATTGGGTTTATGAAAGGGATTAATTTTCTGTTAGGTATATTCATATTTCAGGCTCCATGTCATGAGAGAGAGAGAGAGAGAGAGAGAGAGAGAGAGAGAGAGAGAGAGAGAGAGAGAGAGAGAATGAATAAACATTCCTAAGAGTGATCCATCAATTGTTTAAATTACAAACAACAAGATCTCACAAACAAACCATCTACTCCTTGAAAGAGAAAAGTCCACCGAACAAGTAAGAGGACTTCATCATTCAATTCTCCTAAGACAAACAAGAAACAGCCACCCAACTAACTTCCACAAAACGAGAGGAGAAGTCTGGAACAAAAAAAGAATAAATTCAGTACAAACAAAAGGACTGTTGTTTCGAATAACAAGAAAGGGGGAGAGACAGAGAGAGAGAAAGAGAGAGAGAGACTCACGGAGACAGAATACAAGATGTTTATAGAATTCCCCCGTGTCCTTTGATCCTAGGTATAAGAATGGGAGGGTTACGAGAGACCACAGAAGAAATATGGCAACCTAAATACCAGGTCTTCTCCTGGCATTCCCCTTTTCGGTCGGGGCATGTGGACCAGGTCGAACAGAAACGCCAGAGAACTTCTTAATGAAGCTGTGGTTAGGAGGGTTTTTTTTCTTCTCATATTGTGTTCACGGTGTGGAAATGTGGGCTGAACTGAATTGCAATGAGATCAGAAGGATAAATAACAATATTCCTTGAAAATTTTCCTGTCGAATGATGGGGAAATATATGTCAATACGATTTGTAAACTGTTTTTGGATTGATTTACTTCTTAATAAGGCTGTGGTTAGATTTTTTTTTATATATTGTGTTCATGGTGTGGAAATGTGGGCTGAACAGAATTTCAATGAGATCAAGATAAATATCAACAATATTCTTTCAAAACCTTCTATGTCGAATGATGGTAAAATATATGCCAACATTACTGGTAAACTGTTTGTCTGTACTGATTTACTTTGTACTGTTCATTATTTATTATTTCTCACATCGTTTATTCATTTCCTTATTTCCTTTTCTAACTGGGCTATTTTTCTATGTTGGAGCCCTAGGGCTTACAGCATCTTTCTTTCCAAACTAGGGCTGTAGCTTAGCTAGTGATAATAATAATATCCCTTTCTGAGTGGGGATACTTTAACGCGGTGAAAGGGTTTACATATCGCCCTGAGCAGCAAAGCTGTACTAGTCAGGGATACCCATGCTATGTTGGTTTGCAGTGAGCGATCAGACTAAAATATCCCACCATCACCATACCACGTTGCCCAGCGTAATGAAAACTGGCCATGCTCAAGACATGAATAAAGACATGTATGAGGCCTTTGTCCTGCAGTGCACTAGAAATGGCTGCATTTGTTGTTTTTGTTGTATATATACACATATTCTTTTACCCTTAAGATGTGCCAACCTGAAGGTGTTATCCCACCAGTTCCTGAGTAACCTACTCTTATAAGATTTGGTTATTGCTTCAATCCCATCTTCCTACACCAAGTGTTATGACCACCAAAGTCATCCAACTACCAAGTACGGAACGCGTTCATCCAAGTATTCTTACCCAGTATTCGAACGTAAGTCTTAACTCTTTAATACCTCCCTGGCCCTTTCATCTTTCAGCTGATCAATCCGTTACTTTTCCAACTGGTCCTTAAATTTTCTATTAGCGTGCTTTTTTCCCATTCGTATGGGGTCACACGGTTGCCTTCTATTTGAGCTCTTTTCCCATTCGTATGGGGTCACACGGTTGCCTTCTTTTTGAGCTTTTTTTTCCCATTCGTATGGGGTCACACGGTTGCCTTCTTTTTGAGTTTTTTCCCATTCGTACGGGGTCACCCGGTTGCCTTCTTTTTGAGTTTTTTCCCATTCGTACGGGGTCACCCGGTTGCCTTCTTTTTTAGTTTTTTTCCCATTCGTACGGGGTCACCCGGTTGCCTTCTTTTTGAGTTTTTTCCCCATTCGTACGGGGTCGCCCGGTTGCCTTCCTTTTGAGTTTTTTCCCCATTCGTACGGGGTCACCCGGTTGCCTTCTTTTTGAGCTTTTTTCCCATTCGTACGGGGTCACCCGGTTGCCTTCTTTTTGAGCTTTTTTCCCATTCGTACGGGGTCACACGGTTGCCTTCTTTTTGAGCTTTTTTCCCATTCGTACGGGGTCACACGGTTGCCTTCGTTTTGAGCTTTTTTCCCATTCGTACGGGGTCACACGGTTGCCTTCTTTTTGAGCTTTTTTCCCATTCGTACGGGGTCACCCGGTTGCCTTCTGTTTGAGTTTTTTTCCCATTGGTACGGGGTCACCCGGTTGCCTTCTGTTTGAGTTTTTTTCCCATTCGTACGGGGTCACCCGGTTGCCTTCTGTTTGAGTTTTTTTCCCATTCGTACGGGGTCACCCGGTTGCCTTCTGTTTGAGCTTTTTTCCCATTCGTACGGGGTCACCCGGTTGCCTTCTGTTTGAGCTTTTTTCCCATTCGTACGGGGTCACACGGTTGCCTTCTGTTTGAGCTTTTTTCCCATTCGTACGGGGTCACACGGTTGCCTTCTTTTTGAGCTTTTTTCCCATTCGTACGGGGTCACACGGTTGCCTTCTTTTTGAGCTTTTTTCCCATTCGTACGGGGTCACACGGTTGCCTTCTTTTTGAGCTTTTTTCCCATTCGTACGGGGTCACACGGTTGCCTTCTTTTTGAGCTTTCTTCCCATTCATACGGGGTCACGCGGTTGCCTTCTTTTTGAGCTTTTTTCCCATTCGTACGGGGTCACGCGGTTGCCTTCTTTTTGAGCTTTTTTCCCATTCGTACGGGGTCACACGGTTGCCTTCTTTTTGAGCTTTTTTCCCATTCGTACGGGGTCACACGGTTGCCTTCTTTTTGAGCTTTTTTCCCATTCGTACGGGGTCACACGGTTGCCTTCTTTTTGAGCTTTTTTCCCATTCGTACGGGGTCACACGGTTGTCTTCTTTTTGAGCATTTTTCCCGTCACACGGTTGCCTTCTTTTGAAAGGACTTTGCTTTGGCTTTTGGGGTGGACCGTAGTTCCGGCTGCCCTGCCTGACGGCGCCTAGACCCCGGTAGCGTCCTTAAATAACAGAAGGGAAGTGTTCTCATGTGAAATTTCATGTTCGTAAAATGGGTATTTCAGCTTGTATCATCCAAGTGTTGGACACAGGGTGGGTTATTTTACAGGCTGAAAGTGGGTAGGGGAACATCATGGAAAAGGGTGTGAGGATGATGTAGGGTGTTTTACAGGCTGAAAGGTTGTTGGGTGGGGGAGGGGGGAGGGGGGAGGGGGGAGGGGGGAGGGGAGAGGGGGTGGGGTGGGGGAAAGTTATAGACATCATGGAAAATTGATAGCATTTCAGCTCTGAAGCCATTAGAGTCAATGGCATATTTCTGCCTTTTTTTTTGGTCCCAAGTTCGCTTTTAGGATGCCAGAATATTGATAGATGTCCCGGATGCTGCAATGTTCATGGAATTTTCTATAATCCATTATTTGAAATTGCTTGTGCCAGGGGGGGAGGGGGGTGAGGGGCGAATTTGCGTTCATTATTTTAATGGGGAACATTGCACCCCGCGTTATTGAATTACTGTTTTGTCGACAGCGCTATTTAGCTCCCAATGGATTTTGGGACTTTTATTTTCTATTTCCGTTTATCAATCTCTTATAATATTCTGTTTACATCAATTACTTTTTCTTCAAATAAATATTTAGCTAAAGAGAATACTGTAAAGGTTTAAAGGCCACTCATGAATGGCAGAGACAAGGGACAGTAACACTACCCTATGAAGCAGGACAATGCCCTAGAGATTGATCTTATATACATATCAGCAGTGTCCAAGTCCCGTCTCCACCCAAGCTAGGACCAAGGAGGACCTGGCAATAGCTTCTGATGACTCAGCAGATATACTTAGAGATTGTAAAAGAAGCAGGGGAAGGAAGAGAAGACGCTGTATTGAAGAACTGAGAAAGTTTGCGGGTGTGGGCTGGCACAGAAAGACCATAAACAATAGAGGGACATCTCTGAGGCTTTTGTTCTGCCAGTGGACTAGCAACGGCTGATGATGATGATATGAATAAGGATATAAAATATGCCATAATCTATTTTTTTTAATGAGACGCATTTCCCCGACTCACATGGTTGCCCTTTTAGCTCGGAAAAGCTTCCTACTAACTGGTTAGTTAGAATTATTTTGTCCAACCAGTCAGCTATTAGGAAACTTTTCCGAGCTAAAAGGGCACCCCTGCGAGTTAGTGCAATTGCGCCTCATTAAATTGGAGTATAATAAATATTGTTTTACTTCAAATACAGTAAAATTTTGTATGGGTGTTTGATTGTGCTACTTTTAATAATCTTTAATAACATCTTAGTGGTCAACTGCATAAAATTAAGATTAATTTCAAATAATTCTAAGATAGTAACACTCGCTAAATTGGAAACCATGGGAAATAAGACCGATATCAATCTGTCCATTTGAATAAAACGCTTAAAAAGAACATTTCAAATAGGGTTCAAGGAATTACTTGACCTCATTACCAGAAGTAAATAATGAATGACCTACAAGAAAAATCGAAGAGAAATAAGCAAACAATAATAATAATGCCCCCCCCCCCCAAAGCCATTGGGAGCTAAACAGCGCTGTCGACAAAGCGGTAATTCAATAATGCCGGGCGCAATGTTCCCCATTAAAATAATGAACGCAAATTCGCCCCTCCTCCCTCTCCCCCCCCCCCTGGCACAAGCAATTCCAAATAATGGATTATAGAAAATTCCATAAACATTGCAGCATCCGGGACATCTATCAATGTTCTGGCATCCAAAAAGCGAACTTGGGACCAAAAAAAAAAAAGAAAAAAAAAAAAAAGCAGAAATATGCCATTGACTCTAATGGCTTCAGAACTGAAATGCTATCAATTTTCCATGACGTCCATAACCCCCCCCCCCCCCCCCTTCCAGCCCCAACCCAACCCCCTTACAGTCTGTAGGACCCTCATCCCAATGATACGAGTCGAAATACACTTTTCCCCAACTGGATTTCTATTATAACAATTGTACTTTAATCAATCGGAATACTCATCGATGAAATTTCATTGGACAATAACCGAAATATACGTATATACTTACACATATATACACACGTATATATTTAATGTATATAATTTTACAACACACACTCGTTATTTTTATTCATTCAGTAAGGCAGTAATACATTTTGGTATAACATTCAATCTCCAGTCTGTGATTCTATGACACAATGAATTCGATATCAAAGATATTTGTGGTTTATTTGAATGCGTATATAAATATAGTAGAAATATATATAAAATGTGCGTACATATATATATATATATATATATATACACACACATACATATTAGCTAGTGGTGGTGTGTTTACTCTTAAATTAATCTTCCCTTTTATAACAGGAGTTTCAGAAGCCAACACATTGAGGGATAACATTAGGAAACAGCAAAATGGTTCAGTTTATCTAGTTCTATATGACAACAAGTCAGCGAAATCCGCATAAAAATTGTCTGAATATCAATAATAATTATAATGTCAATGAAGATGTATTTCGTAGTTACCCCCCTCCCTTTCTAAACATGGCATGATCAGCCTCTTGAAACCAGGTGCTTTTACATGTTAAATTACTGTTAAACTTAGGAGAAACAATGATAGTAGGATAGGGCTGCACTGGTCTCAAAATCCTCTTACCTAGCATACGAGGTGGGAGCGTACGAGTATCTTATCCTCAAGAGGAGCGTTCTTGATAACGCACTCTCTCCCAATGGGATAGAAACAATAGGACTTCTTCGATGACACCATCGCAACCTTTCATCAAAGAATCCCTCTCTCCACTAGGACACTAGCCAGCTGGACCGTGAACGGCATAGGGTGACTGAATGTGGTCGAATACTGGTCCTTGATTGGGGAGGATCCTGGCTAACAACAGCGCGAGCCGAGATCGAATTTGAGAATGTACCTGTTCCATCGCCTAATGTGTGACCAAGTTGGAAGAACTAAGATTCTGGGAAAAATCCGTCATGGATTGGTTAAGGTGGGAAGAACTGTGTCTAGGAGCAGTATCAGCCTGTAGGGAGATCACAAGTAATGGTGTCACTGAAGTTTCTATGGAACGTCCTAAGAAAAGAGTGAGAAGAGGGCTGCTGCCCACGTCCTGACCAGCAGTACTCGTGTTCAGTCTGGTAACAGGAAGCATAAGCTCTTGTACCTCATACCAAAAACCCCTCCCATGAAACCAGAGATAAAAATTGATCAAAGTTTGGAAAGACTACCAAACTGGTCATCCTGTGTTTTGGTATCCTCTTCCTCCTCCTCTTCGGGGCATTTTAGCGCGGTAAGGAACAGGTAGCCTAACAAGAACAGGTGACTTAGTTACCTAGTGACAAGAAGGTATCGATCACCTAAAGAACGAGAGTAATTTCCAATCACCGGGTTCTTGTTCATATGGTTCCCGTTTATGTGGCACCTGATTATCTGGTTCCGAATTGCTGATCGTATGGTTCCCAATATTGACTACCATTTGTACAGTTCCTAATCATATTGTTCATGATACCAACTACCTATTGTATGGTTCCCGATCGCGGCAGGTGGCCGATCCCATGTGAAACGATAACCACGTAGAACAATAATCAAGCCATTTGCATTGAAGAACAGTATTCCAAAAGACATTCACGAAGAAAGGAATGTTCCAGATGCAAAATCTCTTGGTGAAAATGTACTATGATCATCTGCCTGAGTAGATACTGTCCCTACCATGCTTACACTAGGAGAGATCGGTCAGGGGTGATCTTATCGCTCGGCTGGGGAACTATATACATTCCAGGTACGTAACTTCCAACCTACATGTGTGCAGGGAAAAATCACTCTTGAGGTGTTTGCTTCATTCAAGTCATGCGAAAGAATTAGACCAATCACACTGGAACGTAACGTGTATACCTTTAGCGTGTGGAATATTCCCCTTCTCTGGGAAAAAGTGATACTTCTGCCTCCAGAAAACCTAACCCCAGATGGACCTGAAGGAGACACAGTTGCTTCAAACTCTAAGAAAAGAAGCAACTATTAGAGTCTTTTCAGCATTAGCTAAAGTGTTGCTAATTCCAGCGCTAAGAAATCCCTCATAGACTACCACATTGTACACTTCACTCACCAAAAAGAAGGCCATATTCATCACAGGATGATGACAGCAAACAGTACCATCTGTAACTACAACTAGATTTACAAGAGAATAATAGTAAGGTTGCCTGTAGAGTTGCCATCCAAAACGGTAAACAACAATCACAAAATATAATAAAAAAAAACCAGGTTAAACAACAAAGTTAAAGCCATCAAAGAAGTATGTCAGTAATGACCTGGGGCCAAAGTCAAAGTGAGAGTTTCTTTGCCTGGAAAGTGGATGGGGCTTACCTTTCACCTGCTAGCACCTATGTTTATCTTTTTAATACTGTAGTCTACACGAGCGTTCCAGCTTCGCCGAAGTCGTTTCTATTAGAGGATGATATTCTGTACTCGTGTAGGAACAAATTTTAAAGTAACTGTACTGTATACTGCATACGGTAACAGTACAACATTGTATAGAGTACACTACTGTATGCAAATAAGTATATACTGTGCTGCACGTATACTGCAGTATGTGAGAGGCAATACCTGTACTACTACTGTACACAGTAATATCCCTGTGAATTAGTTCAAAATTCATCCATTCTGATTTAATATGGCTCAATTATCAGTTACAATTTTACATCGCTCATCTTTAAACATTATTATCAAGTACAAAAATAAAATCCACGTAGTACCATTTTAAGCACCCTTATGTCGTACAATAACAAAGTGCTGTACTGTGCTTCACCTAGAAGCTTATTGTTATAGGTAGCTAGTATCATATAAAATGATAGCATATTATAAATACTTTTTCATGTTCAGTATGTGTATAGGGTATGTTTAAGTCACTTTGTAGGTTGAAAATTTGACTTATGTTGAAAATCGCCTTGAATCGGGTCTCTTCGAACCAATTAACAATGCACAGGCGGGGTATAACTGTACACATGTTCGATGGGTATATTTTCAGGTCGGAAATTTTTCAAAACAACAGCGTATTCAAAAAAATTCATCATTCAATGAGGAAAAGAGGAACATTATACCATAAAACCTTATACATGAAGTAATTGATGATAATATTCATAGGGTGCTACCAGGAATTCATCCTAACCTAACCCAACTTTGAAGTTTGGTTGGACACCTTGCTACCTGACCTAGGAAACTGTATTCTGTATTGAAGAGATTCACAGTCCTTGCTTGGGTTTTGGGGTCCTCACCCTAACATGACCTAAAGTGACAATCACATAATGACGTGTCATAACCTAACCTAGGGTAGGGCTACATTTCACTCCATCCAAGTACCTAACTCATCAAAGCCTTACCTGGCCTGGGACTACACCAACTAGAAACCCGCACCTCTTAATTTGCCTTTAGCTAAAAAAAAAAAAAAAAGACTATAACACAATATACTTTTAAAATTATAGCCAAATCATAAACTAAAGCACAACAGTCAAAGCCTTACTACACAACACTGCGCTTTTTGTAATGGTATAAAAGTTCAGCCTACAACATAGGAAAATATTTATATGTATTTGTTATAACTACAGGAATAAAGCTTTGATGAATAGTATCAGAAAGCTACTAAACCACATACTGTGCAATGACATAAAATACACCCAAATACACATTTTTTTTTTTAACTTTCACCATAAATTGTGAAACTTGTCACCAAAATGCTTTCTTATGAAACTCCAATTAGCACCCTTGATTATGAGAGAGAGAGAGAGAGAGAGAGAGAGAGAGAGAGAGAGAGAGAGAGAGAGAGAGAGAGAGAGAGAGAGAGAGAGATATTAGCATGTATCAGACAAAAATTTACACAAAGTTGTTTTCTATGAAAAAGTAAAAACACAATGTGGTAAATATTTACCCGTACACTGTCAATAGTAGCTTACTGAAAACACGCAACCTTACAGTCTTCCTCTACCCAAACTAGGATACTGTTCTCCTATTAACCATGGGGGACAAAGACTCCTGCAGTGTGCACAATCAAATTGCCAAAGCTGACCTGGTATACACAGTAGTGTTCCTACGCATTGTACTGAACATCAACGGCTCTCTGAACGTTGCATAGTTGAAGTTATATTTTCAGTTAATCTATTACAGTTAACCATTTCAAACCAACTGTTGGGAGTGATTAAAATAATTTTTTTGGAAACATATTGGATATCAATAGGTCTCTGAATGGTTCACAGTTGAACATATACCCTGCGCTATTCTACTACAATTAACCATTACAAATAAACAGTCCGGAGCGTACAAAATTTCACATACAATTTTCATTCGGTAGAAAATTTTTTATCACCGTATTTCCATAACATCATTAATATTCTTACATGATATAACCCTACACTCAGGATAGACAAGTTTCGATAATAGAAAAACATAAGCTTCAAATGCAACTCTTTTCAGCTTCCTCCTATACTGGCTAAACAATCAAAAATAGCAGAGTTGTCAAATAAGTAGGGACCATTCTGCGGTTTGACCAATAAGTAAATGACGCGCTGCTAGAAAACTCAACTTTTATCCTTTCATTACATTTTCTTTATCCAATTACATCTAGCAAAGAACATCTCCCTCATCAGGTTAACTTGAAATATGTTTTATGAGCAATTACAGTCAGAAACATAAGTAAAATTATAGTTACAGACGGAACAACGTTTTGAATAGAAAAACCAATTTTGTCTGGAGTAAATGTGCTTTCACTGAATATGTCCTTCATTTCAACAGCAAATAAACCGAAAACCCCGTTAGACCGTCTAAGAACGGGGATATTTTTAGAAATTCAATGGTTTTTGCTCCGACATGCACTCGTTTCGCTTGCGAAAAAGAAAAACATGAAGCTCCTATGTACTGGCAAGCGGTACATGCAGAGCTGCACACGCAAACCCCATTGATTATTATTTTAAAGATAAAATTTTTATTTGCAGTGAAAATAAGTGGCATTTTCAAAGAAGGCGGACGATTTTCTAGAGTAAACAACTGTTTTTTTTAGTAGAAAAGCTTTTACCGTCCATAACTATAGTTAAACCGAAACGTATAACAACAATTGAAAATTATATCACTAAAATGGCATGGATGAAAAATGACTCTCTCAAACAAAGCGGGCGGAGCCATGGGTGACAAAACAATTACATGAAAATTAGCCGCAAAAGTGATACCTGACGCTTAATTACGGTAATCAGCAAATAATATCAACCTTGAATGCAGAGTACTTTTATAATCCAATTTGAGGTAATCACATTATTTACAGCCTTTGAAGTACTATAATGTTCAGCCAAATAAATACTTCAGAACAAAATCTTCAAGCACAACTTTCTGTAGAATTAACACTAGTAATCAGACTGTACGGTAAAATAATAAAGCTACAGACTTCTTATATATAAGCCTACAATAAGCAGCACTGTATGAATTATGGTGGTTCAAGTCCTGTTACGTTATGGTAGCTATAGCCTCAACTCAGTCAGGACTCTTGCACCCTGAATTAGGTTAGGCTAGGCTAATAGAAGACTAGGTTTGTGTATATGTATTAAAAACAGGGATAATATATGATACTTTAATTACTAGCGAAACCGAAATTTGCTATAAGAAATGGATGAGTGCAGGCTAGTTTGGTATTTTTCTCATATGTTTAATATGGTCTAGGGCATAATAACTGGTGTATCGATCGATTAAAATGTGAAGTCTATCTCTCACTCTAAGTCTATCGTTTACATATGGGAGACTGATGGGGAGTAAATTACGCATGGGTTGCTTGCATTTGCTTTTTGCCAGCTTTTCTGTTTTTTTGTATGCTATAATCATTACCAAGTTTTTTTTTAAACAATTACGAGCTTCCAAAAATTTATGCACAAGTTCCCGGATGTTGTTCTATAACAGCTATTTTTTCCCCCCTCCCCTTCAGTTTGAGTTCCACTACAATCACATAAAGATGTCTCCAATAACGAATTTAAGGAAAGAATAATCTATTTCGAAATTTGGTATTACTATAGAAATACATGGGAAAATCTTTATCATTATAATGCTTCAATTCCATTGCAGCTATGTTACGTGTCGAATGTCTCTTATAGAGCTCAAAGTAACAAAGAGTAATGGCTGCTCTTTTGGCTATTTCGATGCTATAGCCAAGTTTCACGGTACTCCTGGTGTAGCGAATAATCTTTTCAAAACTAATTGTGTTATCTCTCAAAGGTCAAAGTGCTCCAAATGCGATTCTGATTTAGTTTCTAGGGAAGACCAGCACATTTTCTACGGTAAAGTTTCTGTAAAGATTGCCAAAACAAAAAAGACATAGGTGTCAATCATAGGGTAAGGATTCATTTGTGATTTACTTCATCATAATGTGACGATTAATTTGTGATTAATTTTAGTTTATGTCTTGGGGGCTTGTCCCAGGCTAGGTTTCGTAACCTCGGAACTACTAGGTTAGGTTAGGTGAGTTTGTTAGATTCTGTGCCCTTTTATAAATCTCAAGTGTTGAGTAATCTCGTTTTGTCCTGTTTTCAGCCACCTACAAGAAGCATATATTTTTCCAACTGGTTATCTTGTGTTTATTTAACATTTCTGACCATTATTATTGCTACAATTCGCTAGTTTATGACATTTCCCAACACACACACATACACACAAAAAATGGTTTCCCACTGCGGCCCCCCATAATTTGCCCCAATAATCATGCTCAGAAATGCATAAAACACAAGATAACGAGTAGGAAAAATATATGGTTCATGTATTTGGCTAGAAATTAAAGTATATATTTACCAAAATAAAACCCTATGTTTAATATATGGTTCATGTATTTAGCCAGAAATTAAAGTATAAACACCCTGTAATACAATACAAATTTACCAAGTATAATATATTTACCAAAACAGGCCTATGTTTTACTATTACATGCAATGCCCACCACTTATGCAATTTTACCCACTCAAAAAAAAAAAAACAAAAAAAAAAACAAACAAACACTAGATTATTTATATACCTAATGTAAGAAATGAATTGTACAGCATGTTATGATTCTTGAATAATCTTGAAAAATGCCTATAATTGGCCTACCCCTATTCTCACCTTATCTTGCTGCTTGAGCTGTTAAAAGATCTTCAAATCCTATTCCAAATTACGAGATATCAAAATTGGATTCACGATTAACACGGAATACGAGAATAACACTTCACAAGGTTATAATAATATAAAAACTGTTAATGTTTCGTTGTTTGAAAATGACGGATTCACGCCGTAGAGATTTAAGGAACACAACAATATTGGAGTCAAACGAGAACCCAAAAAGAAAAACAAATCTAGATTTCATTCAGTCGACATTGATACGATTTTTTATATATTGTTACATCTTTACTTTACCTAGATAAAATATATATTTTTTTTTCATAATGATCCTTCGATATCAGACGACCATTACGATTTTTTTTATTTTTGTTTTGTAATATTGGAGTCAAACGAGAACCCGAAAAAGAAAAACAAATCTATATTTCTTTCAGTCGACATTGATAAGATTTTTTATAAATCGTTCCATCTTTACTTTACCTAGATAAAATATATATATTTTTTTATCATAATGATCCTTCGATATCAGACGACCATTACGATTTTTTTTATTTTTGTTTTGTAATTTTGGAGTCAAACGAGAACCCGAAAAAGAAAAACAAATCTACATTTCATTCAGTCAATATTTGAGACGATTTTTATAAATTGTTACATCTTTACTTTACCTAGATAAAATATATATATTTTTTCATCATGATCTTTCGATATCAGACGAATATTACGAAAATGTTTATCCTTGTTTTGGTTTTGTTAGGGGGAAGGGTAGGCCTAGCATAGGGTGCTAATTCTTCTTCAAAATAGTAATTCGGCATCTAGATTTTTTATATACATCCAAAATAATGATTTAGATTAATTAAAGCTAATTGAAAATATAGTATTTATCAAAATAACCACATTATTGCGAAAATTCTCGATTCAAAACTACAGCTTCGTGATTTCCACCTTTCATAATAAAATGTTTTCACGGAATGGTAATCCTGTACAGTAAGATAAAAAAATAAAATTTGAACATAGTAGGCCTACATCGTGTTGAACATTATGATTCAAATTACAGATGAAAAACTCCCATTTAATGACATTAAAATTTTGAACTTTGAATTCATATTGAAGAAAATAACAACCGATAGTTCTTATGTTTATGTGTTAGATGTACTTAATATTTCATGGCTGGCAAGATGGTTATGTTATTATTATTATTATTATTATTATTATTATTATTATTATTATTATTATTATTATTATTACTTGCTAAGCTACAACTCTCGTTGGAAAAGCAGGATGCTACAGGCCTTAGAGCTCCAAAACAGGGAAAATAGCCCAGTGAGGAAAGAAAATATGGAAAAACTACAAGAGAAAAATAATTTATTACTTGGTTCTAAATATGATATACAATTTGGGTATTGATAATGTCACCAAACCATTGTATAAACATTTTATTAGTTTTAATGGTAAAATAAAATACTTCAAAATACACATTGTACTTACTTTTAGTCTTACAAATTGCATATATACAATTACTTCATTATGTTAGTATACCACCAAGGTAATGTACTGATGTGATGATAGGACTAACACCAAAACAAATTAAGATTTATATGATTTTTTTATGACACCACGTACTGGATTGAAAATTACCATTGTGTTACAACTAGGCCTAAGGGATATTTTTCCCTGTTGGAGCCCTTGGGCTTATAGCATCTTGCTTTTCCAGCTAGGGTTGTAGCTTAGCTAATAATAATAATAATAATAATAATAATAATAATAATAATAATAATAATAATAATAATAATAATAATAATTATATGTTTTTTTTATGAAAAACCACGTACTGGATTTAAAATTACCCTTGTGTTACAACTAGGCCTAAGGGATATTTTTCCCTGCTGGAGCCCTTGGGCTTATAGCATCCTGCTTTTCCAACTAGGGTTGTAGCTTAGGTAATAATAATAATAATAATAATAATAATAATAATAATAATAATAATCTGAAATAAACAGACTCCATCACTGTTGCAAAGTTTTGATAAAATTCAACATGATTTGCACAAAAAGCAATATCTGTTTTTAGTAAAATACTGACTTCACAGATAACTAGAACTAAATACAGTGAAAACTGGCATTCAAAGAAACTATCTCAGTGTAGTAAAAAAAAAAAAAAAAAAGCATGTAGTTGCTGAATCATCAGCGGCCAGTGACTGGTTCCCAGAGGTCACAACGTTGGTGGATTTTTGGCTTGAGAACTCAACACCCATTTAGGTTTCAAGGGGATGAACTGACTGAAATTTTCTCTCCTTAAGAAAAAAAAAAACTTAGCGAATACAAAAATCAAATTTATTATTACCTCCACCAACGAAGTTAGAAGGAGGTTATGTTTTAATGTTGTTTGTGTGTTT